>NC_053493.1:304155571-304183071 GCF_905171775.1 Rana temporaria | reverse complement strand
ACCTGGAATGTATTAAGTAGATTAAACAGAGTTCAATTGGGCTTTTATCTGGAAATACACTTTATTGTCAAAAGTATAAATGTAAGAAATACAGCATGTCTTTGATTTATGCAGGCTGCTGACCATGGGTGAACACAAGTACCTGTGATTCCTGGGCGAAGAAATACACTATATTAAAAGTATTGGGACACCTGCCTTTACACACGCATGAACTTAATGGCATCCTAGTCGTAGTCCGTAGGGTTCAATATTGAGTTGGCCCACCCTTTGCAACTATATAACAGCTTCAACTTAGGAGTGTGTCTATGGGAATGGTTGACCATTCTTCCAGAAGCGCATTTGTGAGGTCAGGCACTGATGTGGAAGAGAAGGCCTGGCTCACAGTCTCCGCACTAATTCATCCTAAAGGTGTTCTATCGGGTTGAGGTCATGACTCGGTGCAGGCCAGTCAAGTTCCTCCTCCCAAAACCCGCTCATCCATGTCTTTATGGACCTAGCTTTGTGTACTGGCCCAAATCATTTGATGGAGGGGAGATTATGGTTAACCCTCAGGGGTTGGGCCTGGCCCCTTAGTTCCAGTGAAACATACTCTAAGGGTTCTTTCAGACATGCAGATCCCTTGCTCAGCAGGGATCGCTTCGTTGATCCCCGCTGAGCCGGCAGATGAGAGGGCGGTCCCTGCACACTCCTATTGTGCAGGGACCGCCCTGTCAGATCGCCGCTCTCCCCTATGGGAGGATCGGATGAACACAGACCATCTGTCCGTGTTCACCCGATCCGCTCTGCAGACGGATGGAAAAATAAGATTTTCCTCCGTCTGCAGAATTGGACCATAGCGGGGACAGATGATATCGGGTGTCGGCGGATGAACACCCACTATCCCATAGGGATACATGTATGTCCCTTTTTCATTCGTAAATGGATGGATGAAAAAGGGGACATACGGGTCCGCATTTCTGAAAGGGGCCTTAAGGCATCAGCATACCAAGACATTTTGGACAATTTCATGCTCCCAACTTTGTGGGAAAAGTTTGAGGATAGTTCCTCCCTGTTCCAACATCACTGCCCACCATTGCACACAGCAAGGTCCATAAAGACATGGATGAGCGAGTTTGGGGTAAAGTCCTGACCTCAACCCGATAGAACATCTTTAGGATGAATTAAAGTGGAGACTGGGAGCCAGGCCTTTTTGTCCACATCGGTGCCTAACTATACAAATGAGCTTCTGGAAGAATGGTCAAACATTAACATATACACACTCCTAAACTTTGTGGACAGCTTTCCAAGAGTTGAAGCTGTTATAGCTGCAAAGGGTGGGCCAACTCAATATTGAACCCTATGGACGAAGACTGGGATGCCATTAAAGTTCATGTGTGTGAAAAAGGCAGGCGTTCCAATACGCTTGACAATCTTTTGTATTTTCAGTTAAAAGCCTAATTGAACTCTGTTTAATCTACTAAAAACATTCCAGGTGCATAAACAAATGCATGCAATGTCTTCCTTTCAGTTTGTTTGTTTTCTAAAGCAAGCATGGCCTTAGTAGAAACTTATGTCCCCTTCCAGCAGCTGTAGACTCGGCTGGTTAAGGCTCGGCTGGGGGCTTGCCAGACCCTTGCAAATAGACCACTACGTCCACACAAAGAGCAAGGGTCCTACTCTGCAGCTTGCTAACAGGGGATAGACCTTTTAACTCAGGCTGTGGCTGCTAAGAGTTTACTACCACTTTAACCACTTTACTACCCGCCCATAGGCATATGACGTCCGCAGATGGGATCTCCCATCCTGGGCAGGCGTCAAATGACATCCTCTGCTTCCCGGCGGTATAGGGGGCGCGCGCACGCTGCTGCGTCACAGAGGAGCGGATGCGCGTGTCCGGCGGCCGCAATGTCTACTGAGCACCCGCAATCGCTCGTGACAGAGCAGGAATGTGGATCTGTGTGTGTAAACACATAGTTCCACGTCCTCTCGGGAGAGGAGACAGAGCATGTGTTCCTAGTATATAGGAACATTGATCGGTTTAACCCCTTGATCGCCCCTTAGTGTTAACTCCTTCCCTGCCAGTGACACTTATACAGTAATCAGTGCATATTTATAACACCGATTGCTGTATAAATGTCAATGGTCCCAAAGTAGTGTCAAGTGTCGGACCAGTCTGCCGCAATGTCAGTCACAAAAAAAATCACAGATCGCTGCCATTGTCATTCAAAATGTTGCAGCTCTGAAAGCTGAAAATTGGCCTGGGCAGGAAGGGGGTTAAAATTCCCTGTATTGAAGTGATTAACAATTCAGCATTCTGTTACCTTGTAGCTTCCAACTTTCTCAATGGACAATGATTCAGAATCAGAACATCTGTCCAATGAGCAGGCAGTTGACCTGGGAAACAGGAAAGCCAGTACAGGAAGTAGCAGAGAGTGATCCTACCTACAAGATTTTTTTGCAGATTACCTACATCGATTTCAGCTGTGTATTTTTTGATTTGCCTAGAGCCAATATGAATGCCAGTTGTGACTGCAGTACATGGAAGATGACAGGCTCAAGGTATGGAGATCTGTACTGCTGTCCAATTTGGGGTACTCTCTTCTGTACAATGTGTGCTATGTTGCACTAACTTTCATATGCACTAATAAAAGCCTGTCATATTACTGCCCCAGCCAAAATGCCATTTTGCCTCCATAAATGGCCAGACTATGTTGATTGGTGAGTTTGATGGGCAAACCTGCAGAATAGTTAGGTAATTAAAGTAAAATCAGTTTTTTTAAGAATTCCAGTGTATTGGAAAAGCATGGTATTATTTTATGAGCAATCAATATAGAGAACACACATTTTCAAGTGCAAAGGGTAATGACTATATGAACTACAGTATAACATGTGTATGGTAGAAGGGATGAATCGCTACAAGCCTAAGTGCCAGTTCACACTAGT
Organism: Rana temporaria; assembly: GCF_905171775.1. Classification (NCBI taxonomy): domain Eukaryota; kingdom Metazoa; phylum Chordata; class Amphibia; order Anura; family Ranidae; genus Rana; species Rana temporaria. The sequence goes on along the minus strand of NC_053493.1, from coordinate 304,180,149 downwards.
GTGACTTGGGATCCGACTTCAGAAAAGGTTCCTGTACTACTCCAAGGTGACTTGTAGGCGACTTGTACCCATAGATTTCAATGGAAGTTGCCTCCAAAGTCTGATCTCCCTCTTAACTGAAGCAACTTTACAGGAAAATAACATGGTTTACGCAGGCAAACCCCTCCCCCTCCCACAGAGCTGATTATTCTGTGATTGGCCACAGCCAAAGTCTCCTGTTCTGGAGGCAATTTTAAGTTGCGTTGTAAGTTGCACCAGGTCGCCCTGAAGTCGCCTTGCAAAGTCGCGCTGTAAGTCGGGTTGCCTCTGTGTGAACCGGCACTTAGGTGAACAATCTCTTCCAGTGTCCATGTCCAGCAAGCTTTAAAAGTTGCTTCCCTGTCTGGGGATATTTCATAGGGAGCTGTGGCCTGAATGTTGCATTTAACTTTTGGCCAGCTGCACTACATTGCTCTTCAAACATGCACATTTTAACTTGGCTATTTAGGTCAATTTACTACTTTTTCTGAGATTGTGGCATACCAAGGTATCTTCTATATACAGTGGATATAAAAAGTCTACACACCCCTGTTAACCACTTGCTTACTGGGCACATAAACCCCCTTCGTTCCCAGGCGAAATCTCAGCGTCCGGCACGGCGTCGCTTTAACTGACAATTGCGCGGTCGTGCGACGTGGCTCCCAAACAAAATTGGCGTCCTTTTTTCCCCACAAATAGAGCTTTATTTTGGTGGTATTTGATCACCTCTGCGGTTTTTATTTTTTGCGCTATAAACAAAAAAAGAGCAACAATTTAAAAAAAATAGATATTTTTTTTACTTGTTGCTATAATAAATATCCCAATTTTTTTTTTAAAAAACTTTTTTTTTTTCTCAGTTAAGGCCGATACGTATTTTTCAACGTATTTTTGTAAAAAAAAAAAAAAAATCGCAATAAGCGACTGGTTTGCGCAAAAGTTATAGCGCCTACAAAATGGGGAACAGAATTATGATTTTTTTTATTATTTTTTTTTTACTAGTAATGGCGGCGATCTGCGATTTTTATTGGGACTGGGATATTGCGGCGGACGTATCGGACACTTTTGACACAAATTTGGCGCCATTCACATTTATACAGCGATCAGTGCTATAAAAATGCACGAATTACTGTATAAATGTGACTGGCAGTGAAGGGGTTAACACTAGGGGGTGAGGAAGGGGTTAACTGTGTAGCCTGGGTGTGTTATAACTGTGTGGGGGGAGGGGGGGTGACTGGGGGAGGGGACTGATGCTGTGTCCCTATGTACAAGGGACACAGATCGGTCTCCTCTCCTCTAACAGCACGTGGAGCTCTGTGTTTACACACAGAGCTCCACGTCCCTGCTGTTACCGGCCGTGTCTCCGACAATCGCGTGTACCCGGCGGACATCGCGGCCGCCAGGTACACGCATCGGGTCTTCGGCGATGCGCCGGGACAGTTTTTACCCGCCGCGCGCCACCCAGTGGCGCGCGCGGGTAATGCACATAGAAGGCCGTGTTTAAACGGCCACTTGGCACTTGAGAGCCGCGCTGCGGACGTATTTCGTCTATAGCGCGGATCTCAAGTGGTTAAAATGTCAGGTTTCTTGAACGTAATAAAATGAGACAAAGATAAATCATTTCAAAACTTTTTCCACCTTTTTAATGTGACAAATTGTACAGCTCATTTGAAAAACAAACTGAAATATTTTAGAGGGGGTAAGTAAAAATAAAAATAAAAATAAAAAATTAATGTGGTTGCATAAGTGTGCACACCCTCTTATACCTGGGGATGTAGCCGTGTTCAGAATTAAGCAATCACATTCAAACTCATGTTAAATATGAGTCAGTACACACCTTCCATCATTTACCACTTCAGTACAGGGCACCCCCCCCCCCCTTCCTGCCCAGGCCAATTTCCTGCTTTTAGCGATGTCACATTTTGAATGACAATCATGCAACACTGTACCCAAACACATTTTTTATATACGTTTTCTCCTTCACTGAGGTGGCAGTGATGATAATGCAATTTTATGCAGCACTGATGGGCGGCATTGATAAGCAGCACTGATGGCCATTGAAGGGTGGCACTGATGGGCAGCACTGATAGATGGCATGATAGGCAGCACTGAAGAGAAGGCAATCACTGATGGGCACAGATTGGCATTTCAATGGGCACTGATGGGCATCTCTGGTGGGCACACTTGATGGGTCTGCACTGATAATTTTCTGAGTGCAGACACCCCCCCCCCCCCCATCAGGAGAATAGCCATGCCTTGTCAGTGGAAGTAGAGGAAAAGCTGATCAACGGCACTACCTAGTTACCATGTGATCAGTTGTGATTGGACACAGATGATCACATGGTAAAGAGCCTACGTAAGGCTCTTTACAGGAATCGGAGATGCGGTGTGTCAGACTGACACACCGCACCACCAATCGCTGTTCTGTACACCCCGAGCAGCTTATCCTGCTGGATGCCATATGATGCCCAGTTAGGATAATGTAACAATTTTCTGGCTGTAATTCTGCTATATGGCGGGCGAGAAGTGGTTAAAGTGCCTCTGATTAACCCCAAAAAAAGTTCAGCTGTTTTCGTAGGTCTTTCTTGATATTTTCTTAGTCGTATCCTCCAGCAAAGCCATGGTCTGTAGAAAGCTTCCAAAGCATCAGGGATTTCATTTTTAAAAGGTATCGGTTAGGAGAAGGGTACAAAAGAATTTCCAATGCATTAAATATACCATGGAACACAGTGAAGACAGTCATTAAGGCTGCATTCACACCTGAGCGTAGCGTTTTGCAGCGTTTTTTATAAATAATACTGAACATCACCAAAAGAACACCATATCCACCGTAAAGCATGGGGGTGGCAGCATCATGCTTTGGGGCGGTTTTTCTTCAGCTGGAACATGGCCCTTTTTTCAAGGCAGAGGGAATTACGAACGGTTCCAAATACCAGTCACTATTGGCACAAAACCCTCAGGCTTCTGCTAGAAAGCTGAATATGATGGGAACTTCAACTTTCAGCATGACAAAGACCCAAAGCATACATCCAAATCAACAAAGAAATGGCTTCTCCAGAAGAATATTAAAGTTTTGGAATGGCCCAGCCAGAGCCCAGACTTGAACCCAATTTAAAATCTGTGTGGTGATCTGAAGAGGGCTGTGCACATGAGATGCCCTCACAATCTGAAAGATTTGGAGTGTTTTCTCAAAGCAGACGGGGGCAAATGTTGCCAAGTCGAGATGTGCCATGCTGATGGACTCATACCAAAAAAGACTGAGTGCTGTAATACAATCAAAAGGTGCTTCCACAAAGTATTAGTTTAAGGGTGTGCACACTTATGTAACCATGTTATTTTTTTTATTTATTTTTTTACTTCCCTCCAACTAAAAGATTTTAGTTTGTTCAACTTTAGTTGGACAGTTTTTAGGCCACTTTAAACCTGACATTTTACCTGGGGTGTGTAGACTTTTTATATCCACTGTAGGAGATGTCCCCTACTTTGTTGGCTGGATTGGGCAACAAATCTAATATCTATGGGCTCCAACAGATCGCAGCAGACATCTCTGGCCAATTGTTTTTGGAGGGAACAAGCAGCTGACCGTGTTTGATATTTTTGGCTGACTGCTGTTGTTTCCCTTGAGATATGGCCAAAACCTGCATGTCTTTTGCCCTGTTTTGATGGTTTCACGCTTATATGTCCAACTGCCCCTGCTGTCTATGACCAGGTTTACTATTACTAAACTTATACAAATTTAAGTAGTTTTCTTATGAACCATATAAAGTGATGCAGTATATTTTCTTTAATACTGAAAAGAATTTTTAATTCTGGTTCCATACCTAAATTTTGCAAGTAGTGTGAAAAGCAAAAAATAAAATGAATAACCAAAACCCAGAATTCTGATCTCCACTCTAGTTCTAAACTCTATTCAAAACTAAACATGTTTGGCTTGACTTCCACTTTAGATTGGCAGCCTTTGTCAGATTAGAGTATCACACATGGTTTTACAAAGGAGTCATGCATAGCTCAAAAATGTTGCATGCTGTTTGGTGGCTGTTTAGCACCCAACTAAGGGGAGTTCTGGTTTGGTGTTAGTGAATGTGATTTGGATCCATGACGGCTTAGACTCTGTTAGTGGTCTGGCAACATTTAGTTTTTGTGGGGGACTGTACTAGAGGCAAGGTGAGTATTTGAAGTCTGTACATAGTCCTATGTGCTTGGCTTCTGTATGCTGCTCTGTAGGGTCATCATTTCTGTAGAGTGCTGAACTGAAGAGGTAAGTACATTTCTGGAGTAAACCATCATATACAGTATATGATTATACATTATGTATGCAGCAGAAATTGGTCACCTCCTGTGTCATTCATAATGTTTTTTTTTCCCTTTAAAACCTTAAGCAAAATGGGCGCTGTCCTTGCCAAGGTGTCTGTGCATATTGCCAAGGACAGATGTCTGGGTAAAGACGGTTAAAAATATTACATTTTTAGCTATAACATAAATGTTAAATTAATGTGGCAGATCCATGGTGTGTGTGTGGTCACCATAAATGACTGAATCACTCTACCAGGTAAACTGGGCTGCTTTGTGAACCAATTAAGGAGTCTTGTGGACTGTTTTCTAAACCACAGATACATTCTTTATGGGAAGCCTACCCACTGTTCATGAGTGTCTGGGATCCATAGAGGCAGCACCTAATAATGAGGTATAGTACCTTCTGATATGTATTTTACATCACTAAGAGTATGTGATTGTGCACCTCTGCCCTTAAAGTGTCTTTAATGGCTCAATGTTTTTTTTACCTTCTATGCATGAAGATAAAAAACTTCTGTGTACAGCCCCCCCATACTTTTCTGAGCCCCATCTCGATCCAGCGATGTGCACAAGAGCTGAGCTTCTCCCAGGTCTCTCATTCCTCATTGGCTGAGATAGCAGTGGGAGCCATCAGCTCCCACTACTGTCAAGTACAGCCAGTGATATAATGAGGAGAGAGCAGGGAGCCGGCCCGAGCTGCAGCTCTGTGTGACAGGTCTTATGGACATATAGAGTGGGGCTCGGGAGAAAGCATGCACCAGTGCCCCTAGAGCAAGTGGCTTGCTATTGGGGGTACTGGCTGAAGAGGAGGAGCCATGAGCACTAGCGGTGGACCCAAAAAGAGAAGGCTCTGGGCTGCTTTGTGCAAACCCACTTCACAGCATGGGTAAGTATGACATGTTTGTTAAAAGAAAAAAATAGCCTTTAATGTCACTTTAAGTTAAAGCAGACTTCCCAGTGGATTCTGCACAATTGTGTACTGGAGATCTGTGCGTTGGGGGAAGAGCAAAGGAGTCAAAAGTATATTAGCAAGGGGTCCAGTGAACTTGCACTAGCACACTATATGGCAGATGACAGGGTGGATTTGTCAATATTAACTCATTTTGTTTAAATGTTATTTATTTTACTGAAAAATAAAGTACCAAAAATACTTTTTAATGGAAGATGCGTATCATTACTTTATAGCAAACTGAGATGATGTGGAAGTTGCTGATATTTTTTTAGTAGTCCGAAAATCAGCACTTTAGCACATTTAAAAAAAAAAAATCTGACAAATTTGTGGAAATATGACCAGGAGCTCCGCAGAGTCAGAGCTGACTCTGCTTTGGGTTCAGACATTAGAGAGAAATGTTCAACATAACTGCGTTGTATTACTTTTCTATTCATTCCGACACGGACTGACATGGTGAAACCATTTTACTTTTGTCGGTTAGTGACCTGATCCATAGCCAAGTGTTCTGTAGGTTTTTGATTTAGATGTGGAGACATTGCAATACCGATCTCTGGCATCAGAACACAGGGAAAGGTATGTGCTAAAGAATGGTGTATAATTTCAGTGTTTGCTATGCTTGCTTGATAGTTTTGTTTTTTTGCAGTATAGAATATGATTTAATTTTATTAAACTCCTCACTTTTCCAATATTCCTTATCGGTTTTAATGCTACAACTATTATACAGCGAAAAATGACTAGGCTAGTGTAAGTACTTAACATTTTATTGAAATTTAATTGAATAGTTAAGGGGTGATTAAAAATCGGAAATTAAGACTCTTTAGGAATTAACAACGTCCATTAAGCTGTAATGGGGCTGTTCACTAACAGTGCTTACACAGAATGGGAGATTTAAAATTGCATAGGAGTCAAATTAATGAAATTCTCTGTTTATTCTTGTGAGGCCTTGTAGTGTTGTTAGAGCAGTAAATAATCTTTAGCCATTTTAGAAGTTTCAGTATGACCTATGCCTCCGTTTATGTAATATTCAACAGCTTCACTGTAGTTTGTCCTGCAAGATACCATTGATTTACAATGCACAAATGTAGAAATGCACAGAGCTTGGAAGGACTGGACTAGTGGTTTCTGTGGCCCCTCCCCAGGAATACCTCTTAGCTGTAGAATGGATAAATGCTATTGTCCTCTATGGTTTTGGGTGGTGGGGATATGATAAATGCTATTGTCCTCTATGGTTTTGGGTGGTGGGGATATAATAAGTGCTATTGTCCTCTATGGTTTTGGGTGGTGGGCATATAATAAGTGCTACTTCCTAATTTTCTAAGTATTTTTGGCATTGCCCTTTCTGTTATTTACTGAGTTTCTCAGAAGGCTTTTTAGGTTAGGTAAAAGACATTTAGGGCACCCCTCTGTGCTGTGATAGCCGCACTCCAAAAAAAACTTGATGGTTGTCTTTATTTAAAAAAGGAAAAATGCACTACAAGTCACAGCACACTACACAGGAGTAAAACCACTGACGCGTTTCACACTATAAATTAGTGCTTAATCATGATTAAGCACTAATTTATAGTGCGAAACGTGTCAGCTGTTTTACTCCTGTGTAGTGCATTTTTCCTTTTTTAAATAAAGACAACCATCAAGGTTTTTTGGAGTGCGGCTGTCCATATTTTCTTTTTCCATGTGTTGCCTTGTGCATTGCTAGCACCCTTGATCTCCTGAGACCATACTGATCATCCTAACACAATCTACCTGGAGCGGTAACTTTCTTTCTTCGTCTGTGCTGTGATGATGTGACTCCTATGCACCAGCACAGGAGTGATGTCATCATAGCCCGTCTGTTCAAGCAGCCAAAAAGATTGAACCCGGAAGGAAGACTGAGAGAAGATGACGGCGCCACTGACAGGACAGCACTGGAGAGTATTGTTTAATGGGTAAGTCTGTCATAATGTGCTAATATGTGATGCACACCAGCACATGTTTCCTTCTATTGGTTGAACTAGATGGACTTGTGTCTTTTTTCAGCCAGACAAACTATGTAAATTTTTGACAAATCTCCTGGGTTCCTATTTATTAAAAAAAAATCTGCCTTAAAAGATAAAATACCCAAACAAGCTATTGCCACAATACTCCCCTTCTTTACAAAGATTTCCCCTACATTGTATTTTATTTGCTGCCAGATGTCCTCCAGCATCATTCAACTCGCTTATTGGAGCTTAGGCTAGTTCTGGCTGAGATCAGGTTAAATTCTGTAAAACCTACAGCTTGCATACAAGAAATACATTTAATTACATCATAATGAATAAATCACTGTATCAATTTGTCTTTTTTTTAGCTGCCTAATGCTTGGCTTTAAAATGATCAGCCTGGACACATCACAGGGGTATACAGTGCTCCTTGAAAATGACAACTAGCCCCTAATTTTTGAGGTTTTCTCTTGTTTTGGTCAATGGAACTGACTTGAAAAATGTTGCTGGCTCTTGGATTGGACAGTCTGACTTAATTATATATTCTTGTGTCCATCCCTGGCCTAAAGGCTGAGGTGCTGTGGCTTTTCCACATGCTTTATAGACACAAGTTTGTTCTAGATCCATATGAGAGAAGCTAAAGGTACCGGGCACCTGTATATTTTGAATCTGCTTTTAAAAACATCCAGTGGGAGGGACAATGAGTTCCATATTGTGGGTGTTAATTGACAGGTACAAAAGATCTTAGGACGAATCTGGGCATGTGTAATTTTTTTTTTCTCTGGGGAGCATGGGTAACCAAACTCTGTCAGGCAAGGCCCGGGTTGTAAGTGAGGCAGCTGATTTTATGAAGTATATCCTCCATTTAATTGGAAGCCGGAGAAGGAAATTAAGATTTGAGGGGGTGTGGCAGTGATGGGGTTAGTAGGTAAGTAGTCAGGCTGTTGCATTCTGTACCAGCTGCAAACAATATACCGTAGTTCTTTCTCAGGAAGACCATAGTGGAGGGAGTTGCAGTAATCCAGTTTGTATGAAACAAAAGCATGGGCTAATTACCGCATATCAATTGCTGGATCAGAGGTTTGACTTGTAATATTTCTGACATGGCGAATAGTGGAAAGATGACCTGATGGCAGTGGATACCTGTTGTTTAACCAATAGGTCAATGTTTAGGACAGTGTTTCTCAACCTTTTTCCAGTTGGGGCACCCTTGAAAAGTATTTTCAGTCTTGAGGCCCCCCATTCTAAGGCTTGGTTCACGTTACTGTGTGTGGCGGAACACGTGCAAAATCACGCTTGTTACTGACACGCAGACGAATGCTGTGCTCTTTAGGGGTGCCATTAATTCTTAATGGTACCCCAGACATTGGAAAATTGGTGTATTTGGTGTGGCGCAGTAAAAAAAAAAAAAAAAACACAAAAAAAAAAAAAAAAAAAGGATGGGAAACTTCTTTCCCTGTATTTCTGCGGGTAGGGAAGCCCATTGAAATTAATGGGCTGCCCTATACGCAGTAACACGGATGTGAATCAAGGGCTTGTTCACATGTCAGGTTGGAGGGGCGATAAAACCCCATGGTTGAGCTGTTTTTACCACCCCCAACTTCTCCCCTTGTACACATGCTGGAGGGATACCCGGGGTGAATGGGGCTGCACTGCAACTACCCTGCAACTGTGTGCATTGCACGGTGGCGGTGTGGTGATGCTGCATTTATGGGCTTAAAACAGCTGGTGAGGAGATGGCATATTGCCTCTTTGCCGCCTGTCAAGTGCCTCTGAAAAGAGATCTGCGCATGAATTGCTTTTCAGAGGAGCAGCAGCAGTTCTGATGGTACAGGAATGGGGTGGGGGGGGGCAGGATTAAAAGTAACACACACATAAAGACACATGTACACACACACACAGATAATAAATGTATAAATCCCTTTTAAAACGAACCTAGCACAGTACCATTCCAGTTTCCTCATTCAGCTGGGTACTGCGCTGTAGGGGAAAGCAGAGAGCACAGCACACTCCCCTACACTTTTCTTTCACTTTTCAGGCTGATGGAGCTTCTCAGTGCCGATGTACAGTTCAGCAGGGGATCGGAAGATTGGGCTCATCTGACCACTCTTCTCTCCCCTAATCCTGCGGCACACCTGAGGACCTCTGATGGCACACCAGTGTGCTGTGGAACTCTGGTTGAGAAAGGCATGTCTAGGATCATGCCCAGGCTACACACATGGTCTGAGAATGTAATAGTCGTATTCTCAACGTTGAAACCAGCTGGCAGGGTTTGCTTCCAATCATTTCTATCTTGTCGAGTTCACTTTCAGCCATTTACAGTTCATCTATTCTTTTATGTCCGTAAGAAACCTGTTGATCTTGGTCACATTGCCACCAGTGTCTGGACTGAAAGACAGGTAGAGTTATGTGTCATCTGAACAGCAAAGCATAGCTAAGACCATAGTATTGGATGATCGTTCCCAGTAGGATCGTGTATATTGTAAATAATGTTGCTGAGAGAATTGAGCCCTGTGACACCCCATAGTGTAATGCAAGTTAGAAGGATGAGTGTATTCCTTCTGTGACCGTTGTAATCTCCCTGTCAAAGAAGGATTTGAACCAGTTGAGCTCTGTACCCTCTAGATTTCTATGGTCTTCACAGTGTTTAAGCACCAATGTCTGCCTGATGTTTACCATTGGTCATGCAGCTGGTAAAAAGGATTAAATGCATGAAACATTGACTTATTTATGTATTAGTATTAGTAGTGCCAGAAACAAAAGCTACATTTTGAAATGGATATTTGTACAGTCAATCCATTAAAATAACTTATAAAACCCATTTTAGATTGAACTACTGGCAAATCTTACAGTATTACTATAATAAGATGGCTAATGAATAAAACTAATTGATTCCGGCATGAAAGATTTGCATATATTTATACAAGAGCGTGTTTTTGTTACAAAAGACGGATGTTGCTATTGAGCTTTAAGCTGTACATCTTTTAATGGTCATACTTTTTGTTAAAAAGAAAAACGACAGCTTGATATTGGGATAAATGTTTGCTGTACACTTTTTCTATTTTTGTCTCCCTTTTCATTTTGAGACAAGGAAAGGATACATGAACAAAGTTCTTTTAAAGAGGAGCTCCAGTCTCCCCATAAAAAATGTTGAGCCTGCAGCTGTACTGTTGCTGACTTTTACCATAAAAACACTTCAGGGGCGGACTGACCATTCCCCATGCCACTAGGGGGCCCCATCAGGGTTGACAGGCTCAGTAAAATCAGGGACAGTATGTAAAAATCTTTTTTTTTTTTACATCTGTTCCTGATATGTCCGATACCGACATGCTTTTGATGTGAAATTACCAAGATTTTAGCTGCCCCACCTCTGCACTGCCTCCTATATATACACATTATGTATGTGTGTGTGTGTATATATATACACATTATGTGTGTGTGTGTGTGTGTGTGTGTGTGTATATATATATATATATATATATAAAATGTGTGTGTGTGTATGTATATGTGTGTGTGTGTGTGTATATATATATATATATATATATATATATATATATATACACACACACACAAAAAGAGATCGCGCAAAACCTAATAACACATCAATACATAATCGTGCAATGCAAACGCAATATAAAATATATCAAGTGAATAAGATGATCAAAAAAATAGATTAATAAGCATCATGTTAGATAAACGTGCAAACACAAAAAAAACTATATATCAAGTGAATAAGATCAAAAATAGATTAATTAATTGATCGTGTTTTAAATAAGAGCCCCAAACAACATAAAAAAGGGGATAAGCTTAGTAAAAAAAAACACAAGGAATATGTTTGTTTAAAAAGGTCCCAAAAGGAGCAGAGCTGGATTTAAAACCAAGTAATACTGAGAAACGCTTCTAATGCCGCTTTTGCGATAAATCATTGGTAATTTTATTACAAAAGAATCTTCTCATGCACAACGAAGAAAGAAACATACAACACACAGCTACAAGCTGCCAGTTGGTGCGTGGTGACGTCGCAAGATTCTCTCCAATAGATGTGTTTCCCTGTAACAAGCACTGACTGGGGAACGGAGACACATGCCTGTCTGGGGATCCAGCAATGTCCTCACCTGAGCCTATTGTTCAATCAGCTTCAGGTGCAGGCACCGGCATCTTAGGTAAGGGAAACTGGCAGTGAAGCCTACTGGTTTCCTTCTGCGCGTGCATGAGCCGCGCTGCGCTTTGTGGCCCTGCAGTCTTCTGGGGCCTGTGATGTGTCCCAGAAGGCTGCGGGGGGAGGAGGAGGGGACCGAACGTCTGCACCATTTACCGCAGAAATCTGACCGGAATTGGGGGCGGGTACCTGTCATAACCAGATACCTGGCCTTGGAATTAACCTTTTGGGTGAATTTCAGCTTTAGACTTTAGTCTATATCATGGCAGATTCCCTCACCCATGGGCGTCATAAAAAATATTATTGGATAAAGAATGTAGCAAATTACTCAAATTACTGCATGTTGATATCGTCAATGATATTGTACAGCCACTTTTTAAAAACATCTTGGCCAGTCCCATGAATGCACTCTCATTAATTCGATGTAACGATAAATAGAAATAATCTAACGAGACTGTTGGAAAACTTTTTGGAGATCAGCCGGCTACAGCCGCTGATCGCAGGAATTCTGACAGAAGAGGAGACCTGCTGTCAGATTACGGTGACACACCAGGGATGATCATCGACCTTGTTTGTGGGGATGGGGGGAATCTGTTCTTTTTATTTTTTTTTTATCAGGCCTCTGGTTGATCAAAAAAAAAAAAGACCTCTATGGCCAGCCTTGGAGAGATTCCTTCCCTTTCTGTCTGGTAAAAATGTTGTCCCCAGGAGAAGACAAACAAAACCACTCCCCATTCATAGGACATACCTGAACGTCCTTGGATAAGAAGGGTGATATCTTGGTCATCGCTGCAGCTGATTTTAATACGTTTTTTTTTTGTTTTTTTTTGCGCCCCAATCCCACCGTGCTTGTGTGCAAAGGAATACAGAAGTCCTGCACACATCAGCCTGTTTTTGATTTGACAACATAAAAAAAAATCATGTCTTTTTCTATTTTTTTATTTTAGGATTGGAAAATGTATGTGGGCCACTGTGTAGGCACTCAGTATTGGCCTCTTTCAAGTGGGCCATACATTCACAGAATTCAGCATATATTCGCACCTATGAGTCAAAGGTGTTTTGTGTACAGCCTCAGTCAGCAACCAGTACAAATCAATGACAGGCTGTCAGATGATGTGTTTGTATGCACATCTGAGCAGTCACATGCAAAGAGAGATGGATGAGCGCCCCTAGATGGAGATAGTTGGCGCCCATGACAGCTCGTCCACCCCTGTATGAATGTAACAGTGTAGATGTGCGTACAGCCACAGCATATGTCAGCTTGTCTTTAATTTGTGCAGGCTGCTGACCATGGCTGAACACAAGTAACTGTGATTCCTGGGCGAAGACATACACTATATTGTCTACCTGCCTTTACATGCACATGCACTTTAATGGCATCCCAGTCTTAGTCCGTAGGGTTCATTATTGAGTTGGCCCACCCTTTACTGCTATAAAAGCTTCAACTCTTCTGGGAAGGCTGTCCACAAGGTTTAGGAGTGTGTCTATGGGAATGTTTGACCATTGTTCCAGAAGCGCATTTGTGAGGTCAGGCACTGATGTGGACGAGAAGGCCTGGCTTGCAGTCTCTGCTCTAATTCATCTCAAAGGTGTTCTATCAGGTTGAGGTCAGGACTCTGTGAAGGCCAGTCAAGTTCCTCCACCTCAAACTCGCTCATCCATGTCTTTATGGACTTTGTTTGAGATGCTCTCTTCCTCTGCCCGGGGTTCTTGGCTCCTGATTGGATAGATTGATAGCAGCCATTGGCTCCCAATGCTGTCAAGCAAATCCAGGGCTGGGCAGAGTCCTACATTCTGCACCTATGGACGCAGGATGGTAGACTCGGGTGCGTGCCCGCAAGGTAACTCCCCCGGGAGAGCGATTTTCTTAGGGGGTTATACGATGCGGGGAGGAGCCGCCGAGGGACCCCAGAAGAGGACGATTGGGGCCACTTTGTGCAAAACAAACTCCACGGTGGAGTCAATTATAATATGTTTGTTATTTAAAAAAAAAAAAAAGGCTTACAATCACTTTAGGAACCATTAGCATGACTTTCTTTTGTTGCATCTCTTCACTTCTAGAGGAGCCCTATGCAGCTCTTCTCTGAGCTCTCACTACTTTGGGTGTGCAATAAAGTATTCACTGTGATTTCCTTCAGGCTTTCCAGTAAGCTGTGTTAGTAGTTTAGGGCTACTTGGTAATAACAAAAAAAAAAAAAGATTCTGACTGTTTAAGTGTGGAGACCATTGTTCACTATTGATTGATAAATGATGCATCTAATTATTTATATTTTTCACAAATGCCCACCATCAGGTTTATAGAAGTAGTGTTCACTGCGAGATGGGTTAAAAGAAAAACATGACCTTTCAGACTTCCACCATCAGAATGTATAATTTTGCATCCGTAAGCCCCTGCAAATACTGGGAATTGCAGCTCTGTAATTAATATGCTCAGAGGAGATACTACGAATTGCCCGTCTACTTATCTCAAGGTCGCTGGCTAGGTGACAGAGATGTGTAGAAATTAACGGACTACCTTAACCTAAATTCTATATGAATCTTTTTTTTGTTTTTGTTTGGAATTATTCTAGAAGTGCTTGTCGTGACCTTTTTCTTGTTATATTTTGTTTGATATTGTACAGCGTTCAGTAATTTTGTTTTTTCATCTATTCAAATCTGCAGTGTTGCATGATACATTTTTATGGTTAATTTGCCATCTGTATTTCTCTGGTATTTTTGCCAAGTGTGAACCGCATAAATCTTTCTCGTTAGGGTTTAGTTTTCTCAGCTCAGATATTTAAGATTGGAAAAAAAATGTTAGTACTGCTCTCTTCATATAGCATATTCTTGGATAAATGTTTCCACATCATTACAAACGCTGCTCATTTTGTTTGTAACTAGATATAACCGAATAAAAGTTTGAATTTGTGATTTTTGTTTTAATTTATGCATATGTTAGTCATGCGCTTTATAATAGCCTTTAATCTGCAGCCTTTTCTCCTCTGCTTCTGCTTAATGCATTTTGTCAGTGTGTCAGTGCCTCTCTTGGTATGTGAGGGAGACCGGGTGCACACATACACCTTTTCAGTTCCACAGGGATAGGGCCAGATGGAAGAATTTGATTATCCAGCAGTAGAGGACCAACTGTTCAGTTGGATACAGAACCGGGAGAAAAGGGTTGAAGAGATCGAAAATGGCTGTTGTATGAGAAGCCAACGGTTTCCGAAGGGAACCAGGCAGGCACTGAGGTGTAGTAATGTAGAATCTCTTCCAAGTACCAGCTGGGGCTTTCAGGAACAGCTATCCCCATAGCAGACACTGTGCAGGCTCCAAGCAGCTTGACTTCACCATATGTGGAACTTTCTATTCCACATCTTCCTCCCTAGAGAAAAAGGCCAGAGGGACACCCGAGGCAGGTGAATTACTTGTAATGCAGAGCACTAAATCATTAGGCTAACATGAGAAGTCTGGAGACGAGAAATAAACGTGCAAGAGACTACTTTGGGCTTTGAGTCCGATTCGGAAGTAACAAAGATGAGAGATTGCTTAAAGCATTTTGTTTTCACCTCTTATCTGTCCGAATTCATGACCTTCTATGTATACTGTAAGTGAATGTATATTACACAGGTATCCCAAAACTGGACTGTGCTTAAAAGGGAAAACTGTACACTTTCCGTATAAAGGATTGTATCTTGTAGAGATGGCACTGAAGTTTAACACAGTGAATGATTTTTGGCACAAATATTTTTTCTTTTTTTTTTCTTTTTTTTTTCCGCTGTAGAGTGCAATGTGTCCCAGACAGTTGCTAGAATCTGTAGAAAGGGGCTTAGAGGTTGGGAATGTGTGTGTGTGTGTGTGTGTGTGTGTGTGTGTGTGTGTGTGTGTGTGTGTGTATATATGTGTGTGTATATATTTTATATATATATATATTTTATATATATATAATGTGTGTGTGTGTGTGTGTGTGTGTGTGTGTGTGTGTGTGTATATGTATAATATATATGTAAAAAAATATATGTGTGTGCGTATGTATGTATGTATGTATGTAGGTGCCAAATGTGCGCAGGAGGCAGACAAACAGAGCTTCCCCTTTTGGGTCAAGCTTTTCTTTATGCTTTTTCCTGTTCTGCATGTTTTTAACTTGTCGTTTGTTACAGAGTTTAATAGGAATTAATTGCAATAGTATTTCTTAAAAGTTAAGACTGCAATGGATATTTATCAATCATGAACTTGATTAATATCATATGCACGTTTCTACATACTTAAACACATACATATAATATAATATATATATATATATATATATATATATATATATATATATATATATATATATACACACACACACAGATTTTTTTTTACATATAAAAAAATATATGTGTGTGTGTGTGTGTATATATATATATATATATATATATATATATATTATATTATATGTATGTGTTTAAGTATGTAGAAACGTGCATATGATATTAATCAAGTTCATGATTGATAAATATCCATTGCAGTCTTAACTTTTAAGAAATACTATTGCAATTAATTCCTATTAAACTCTGTAACAAACGACAAGTTAAAAACATGCAGAACAGGAAAAAGCATAAAGCAAAGCTTGACCCAAAAGGGGAAGCTCTGTTTGTCTCTTTGCCTCCTGCGCACATTTGGCACCTTTTGGGGAGGGGGAGCAGGTACCTGGTTTTAACAGGTACCCGCTCCCACTTCCGGCTCAGTTGACCGCACTCCTTCCCCTGTAACTGGCTCGTTCATAAAGCACCGCGCACATGCGCAGTAGGAAACTGTGAAGTCGCAAGTCTTCACTGCCGGTTTCCCTGAGTCATGGTGGCGGCAGCAGCACCCGATGGCTGATAAAAAGCTTGAATGAGGATACCGCTGGATTCCTGGACAGGTAAGTGCCCTAATATTAAAAGTCAGCAGCTACAGAAGAAACCTGGAGCTCCTCTTTAATATACAAATCTTTATATTTACAAGATCATATTATACAGCTTACTTTTTACTTGCTTTTAGTTAGGGAATAGGACAACTCGAATACCTAGGTCATCCACCTGGTATCTCCAGTGGTGCAGTTCGTAAACCAAATTCTGAGATTTATACTACAAATCGACTTTAAAACAGACGTCTGGGATTTAAAATAAAACAAACTTACATACTCACCTAGGTGGATGCAACATCGGTCCGATGCTGCCTCTGCACCGAAAACCGAATCTCTCAGCCACTGATCACTCAGTTCTCGGTCTTCAGTGAGCAGAGAGGTGGTGACTGTCAGTCATTGGCTGTGTGCTCTGCCCCATCAGCTCTCACAAAAGCTTTGGACTGTGGAGGGCCCGGCATCCTCCCATTGCCTGACAATAGACTACTTGATGGCGCATGCATGGCCCACATGACGCACTTTGATTGGCCCTTGTGGGGTTGCCTAGCAACACGGACGCCGGGTCTCAATGGCTGCAGTTCTCAATCTGGCACATCTGGCTGAAGTGCCTGATCGGTTTTGACTTTTATTGCTCCTGCCATTTTCCAGCAATCTCAGTGTGTAAAAAAATTAAATACAATTCTGATCACCTCACCATAATAGTACAGTGTTATTGTGGTAACACCGTATTGCTCTGGTCACTGTATGTAAAAAAAAAAGTAATACAAAATATTTTTAAAATTGAATAAAAATTACTAATTTTTTTCTTTTTGTTTTTTTTTCTTACATAGTGTCACCAGTCAGTGTCCCTGATCACCGCCACACCAGTCGTATGATGACGCTGTACTGCACTGGTGACAGTATGTAAAAAATTAAAAAATAAAACATTTTTTTAATTTCTTCATATGCCATAAAATTGTATAAAAAAATTGCAGCTTTAAAAAACTTGCAATGCTTCTTACTAAATACCTTGAGCTGCCTACTTTCCAAAAAGGGGTAATTTGGGGGATGTTTGTACTGCTCGGCATTTTCAGGCCCCAAAAAAATGAGATGGGCCATCAGTACATCAGGATTGATAAATTTATTTATATATTTATATATATATATATATATATATATATATATATATATATATATATATATATATATATATATATATATATATATATATATATATATATATATATATATTTAGCTATAGTATGACGTGGTCATCGCATTGTAACCAAAATGAGCATGAAAATAGATGGCATACACATCTAGAATAGTATCTGCCCTTTTCCTAGAACATCGACTGAATAAGGAATTCAGAGGCTTGCTTTACAGAAATACACTGTTGGCCGATAAGCAAAGCCAATACCAGTTTTATGTCATTTAACCTGAGCTGAATTTCATAACTGCAATTTTGTAGAGGGGTTAGCTTAGACATGTAGATGTGTCAGGTACAGTGGATGGATTATGATGGATATTTGATTAGTATGAACCCTGCTGCCAATCATTTAAAATAGTACATATTGTGTGTCATTCAGACCTGCACATTTTTTAAAGTAGATTTCCCCCTTTTAGGGTAAATACTTGACATACGTTAGATATGCTGAAATTACATAAATAATGTAATAATCCCTCCTTTAGTATTCTCTATCCCTCTGTTACTGGAATAGAAAAATGTGTTTTTAAATATGCTTAAAACGGTCAACCCATGGGACCCTATGACGAGTACACTGCCTTTGCTAGACATAAGAGTCATTAGCAAGGAAACAAACATGGGTGGTTTTACAACCTTGATTGACAGGCTTTGTATTGCAAGCTCTGAAAGCAGACATTAAGGCTAGGTTCACACTTATGCAAATTAAATACGGATTTCCTTGCATCCAATTTGCATAACAGGAGACAGTGACCGTCTCTCAGCGGAGCCGGTTCACACAGTTTCGGGGTGGCCGCGGTCTGCACAGGAAAAGGGTCCTGTGTGTCTTTTTCAGGATTCTGTTTCAGGTCTGACTTCAGGCAAAAATTTGGACCTGATTCACCCCTGAAATGGAGAACAGGGATGGAGAGCACCCCCTGCTGCGAGCCTCGGATGCAGCTAGTGTGAACCCAGCCTAAAACTGCTACAGCCCTCGACATCATTACACATACAATGCAGAACCAATGGTAGCTGCTAGTACTGCATAGTAAGCGGGGGGGGGGGGGGACACATGACTGCAGAGGAGAAGCAGCTTCATAAGAGCAATATAATAATAACACAACGGTCTAGGAGGAAGCCTGTGGCACTGATAAGTAGTTCTCTTTATGGTATGCCACCTAACAAGGATCAGATCCTTAATATATTGGGGGGGGGGGGGGGGTTTACTCAGATATAATTGTTCGTAACTGACTATAGTTCAGCTTTAAAGCAGAACTTCAGACACCATTTTTTTGTAAAATAGTGGAGGGTTGGGACCTGCTGTGTGTGACCCTGCTGGGCAGAATTCCTTTCCATTCCTGTTTCACCTTGTCACATGGTGTGTTCATGGCAGCATTTATTTTTCAACTGGCTATTGTGTTCTTAGAGTTTTTCCTGCGCTTCCTGTATAGAAACCTAGAAAAGTGATTGCAGAAAAAGACCAAGTAGTCCATCGAGTCTGCCCTTTTTGTTTTCTTTTTTTTTTTTCATTAACTTTGTTGTCTGACTATAGCTCTGTTTGTTTATCCTAAGCGTTTTTGAAGCCATTTACTGTTGACTGTCTCACTACCTCTGCTGGTAGTTTATTCCAAGCATCTACCCTTTTGGTAAAATAATACTTTCTAAGATTGGTTTTAAAACTTCACTCCAGTTAATTTGAGGTCATGTCTCTGTGTTCTTGATTTTTGTTTCGTATTGAAAAAAAACGTCCTTCGTGAACCTTATTCACCCCCTTGATGTATTTAAAGGTGTCAATCAGGGCTCCCCTTCCCCTTCTTTCCTCCAGACCATGGGTATCCACATGGAAGGGCAAGTGCCCCCCCCCCCCGGAGCAAGATATCCGCACACGGACACTCAGGGTTGATCCTGGGTGGGTGCCCAGGTGCGCAAGCTGCTGCAAAGGGAGGGGGTGCCGAACTGTGGCAGTCACTTACTGTTACATTCAGCAGCGTCGCCGTCCCAACTCCCTAGACTCTTATTGCACCGTCCGCTGGCCTCTCTGTTGCCCACTGTGCTGGTTGCTAGACTTGCCTGGCATCTAGCAGCCAGTGGCAACACTTCATGAGGCTGAGACGAGGCCTCAGCATTCAGAGTGGAGGAGGAACTTCTTCCTCCTTCGCGCCTGGTCAATTTTGGCTCCACACACCTTCTCCATCTTCTCCAGGCAGTGCGGAGCCTGAGGGAATCAAAGCACGCCTAAAGAGTAGGGATGAGCTCTGGCGTGTTCGCACAGTCCACGTGCAGAGCCCGCCAGGAAGTCTGCACGGCGGTGTGCTAATCGCAGGCAGGGAGACATTGTCCCGATGCTCGGCTGAAGCTCCTCCCCTCCATGACCTTGTTGAAAAAGGGCAAAGCAGGGGTGACCTTAAATGATGCCCCCCCTCCCCAAAAAAAGGTTCTGCTCATGCTCCAGACTTATTAAGTTTCTGAAGTTGCTCTTGATATGTTTTAGCCCCCAAACCTTTCACCATTTTTGTTACCCACCTCTGAACTCCTATCTTATCAATATCTTTTTGTAAGTGAGGCCTCCAGAACTGGACACACTGTGTGAGTAATAATATAACATTTTTGGCTAGCATTGCGCTTCATCAGTAGCCTATCACTTCTCATTTTCAGTATTGCAACTTCTACTGAAATAGTTATCGGGTATAGATTCATAATTTCATACAATATTAGTACATCAGACATCCTCTTGACAACTTAAATGCACTAAAAGTTGAATCCCAGGATAAGAAAACAATGTGCAAATATAAGTTTTGTGTATGCATTCTTGACTCTTGGTGTATTTTGTGTATTTTCCAGACCTGTGCAGTTTTCCAACATGAAAATATAAGTATAATAACCTTGCGCCAAAGGTATAATAAAAGAATTACTCGGCTGCAGTCACTATTTTCTCTGTGGAGTGTGCAAAATAATTATGTGTGTGACTGCGCTTTAAATATTAAGTGTTAGATACCTAAAAAAGGTTACGTAAATAGCACTATGTAACAATATGTCTAAAAAAAATCCACAAAATATTGTGCTCTTAACATTATACGGGTTAGTTTACAAACCATGTGTCCATAATAATTATACATGAATCCAAATAAACAAAAGCCAAGTTCTTAGGCTGCATTCACACCTGAGTGTTTTCAGCTCACAAAACACTTGTAAAACGCCTGAAAAAACACCAAGCAAAATCTGATTCATTTCAATGTGACTTTTCACACTGGGGCGTTGCGGGACGTTCTGAAATGTCCTGCAAGCAGCAACTTTGGGGCGGGTTGGGAGCGCTGCATCTAGCGCTCCCAAAATGCCCTGCCCATTGAAATGAATGGGCAGCGCTTTTAAAACGCCTGAAAATCGATTTTAAAGCGCCGCAAAACTGGAGATTTGAACTTTTTGGGGGATAAAAGCGCCCTGCTAGTGGCCGAAAAGTGACACAAAAGCGCAGCTTAAACAACTCTAAAATGCTGCTAAATCCAGCAGCGATTTAGAGCCAACAGCCGACACTTTCAGTGTGAAATCAGTTTATTGTTCGGTCTATAAGCACACACAGCATCCTTAAAACAGTAGTAAACTAAAGCATTTAAATACAAAAATACAAATAAATCCCCTGCAAGGCAATGGCATTATGTACTACAATGCACTAGCACATTATGAAATACCTTTGAGCGAAGCCCAACGGTGTTGCTCTGTCACCGCTAACTGGTTTCCATCTTCCCCCGGTCTTCCTTCCGGGTTCGCGTGCTACGGCTGTATAAGTAGCTGGGGCCACAATGACTTCCACGCATGCGCATAAGAGCCCTCACCCGGGGCACGGAGCATACCGTGCCAGAGCACATACACTGGTGATGTCACTGCCTGCATCGAGTGTGAATATCTTGTAAACACCGCAAGTTTAGGAGATATTTACTGTACCTACAGGTAAGCCTTAGGCCTCATGTACCCTGGACGTTATAATAAATGTAGCTTTAGCTGTAGAATGCTGCTTTTAAAAAAATATATATATATTTTTTTAGCAGAACTATACTCCCACAAAAGCTTATGGCCCAAAAACCCTCATATATGCTGAATAGCTTTTCAGCTTTTTTTCCAGCGTTTTTCACAGTTAGAGCATTTTTATAGCTGGGAAAACTCCTCTCAAAATCCAGTTTTTTTTTGTCCGGCCAGAAAAATGCCCCGGACACCGTAGGATAACACGCGGGGTAGTTTACCGGCTGTAGAAAAAAGCGTCTGAACCCAAAAACAGCAGCTGTAAAAACGTCCGCATGAGGCCTTATTATAGGCTTACCTGTAGGTAAGTTAAAAAAATAACTTTGCTAGCACTTTAAGGCCTCATGCACACTGGACTTTATAAATGATGGCAGTAGATTTATTTGTGGAAAAACTGTAGCTGTAGAATGAGTTTTTCAGCGTTTTTGCAGTAGCATTTTCAGCCTTTTGTTAGCTTTTTTTTTTTTTTGGCAAAACTATACTAACATAAATTCTCATGGCTGTTTTTAAGCTTTTATCAGCAATAGAGCGTTTTTACAGCTGAAAAAACCCTAATTCTGGGGGGTTTTTCCCTGCCAGAAAACACCCCTGCCAAAAAGCGCTGATAACGGCCTATGTGTGCATGGATACATAGGATAACATGATGGGGAGTTTACTGGCTGCTGAAAAAAAAAGCTGACACCAAAAACAGCAGCTGTAAAAAACATCCAGTGTGCCTGAGGCCTAAAAGGTGGGTGCAGTAGGGAAAGCAAAGCTGTTCTTCCTTACAAAGCATTTTGTTCCTTGTAGCTAGTCTTGTGATGCAGTCACTCCTGACAAACCGCACAGTCAGGTCTATGCAGCCGCATAGCTTGGACAAGAACACACCCCCAACTAGCTGGTTGAGTCATAAAAAGCGGCTATAGAACACCAGTGGGTACCTTGGCTTACTATACTTGTTGTTTTGTCAGCATATTTTGTTTTTCATTGTCTGCATGTGTACCGAAACAGACTGATGGTGTTGGTCCTCTTTCTGCAAGTCTTGATGATGCTGTAGTAGGGGTTACAGGAGGATAATATAAGGGCAGGAATCTCATATTTACACTAAAATGCAATAGAAATAAAAATGTTGTTTGAAAAAATTTAAATATATATTTTTTTCATTTTAACCACTTAACAACCAGGCCAATTCTGACACTTTCGCTCCAACATGTAAAAATCTTTTTTTTTTGCTAGAAAACTACATAGAACCCCCAAAAATTATAAATGTTTTTTTTAGCAGAGACCCTAGAGAATACAATGGCAGTCGTTGCAACTTTTTATCTTGCACGGTTATTTGAGAAAAAAAAAAAAAACAGTAAAGTTAGCCAATTTTTTTTGCATAATGTGAAAGATGAAGTTACGCCGAGTAAATAGATACCTAACATGTCATGCTTAAAAATTGTAAACGCTCGTGGAATGGCGCCTAACTTCGGTACTTAAAAATCCCCATAGGCGATGCTTTACATTTTTTTTACTGGTTGCATGTTTTTAGTTACCAAGGAGGTCTAGGGCTAGAATTACTGCTCTCACTCTAACGTTCACGGCAACACCTCATGTGTGGTTTGAACACCGTTTTCATAGGTGGGCGGGACTTATGAATGCGTTTGCTTCTGCGTGCGAGCACACGGGGACAGAGGCACTTTAAAAAAATATATATATGTTGTTAATTTTACTTAATTATTTTGACATTTAAAAAAAAAAATAGTTTTGATCACTTTTATTCCTATTACAAGGAATGTAAACATCCCGTAATAGGAATATGGCATGACAGGACCTCTTTACAGTGAAATATGGGGTCAATAAGACCCCACATCTCACCTCTAGGCTGGGAAGGCTAAAATACAATAAAAAAGCCAAAGTTGGGCAGTTTTTTTGAATGCAGAGGCCGGGCGTGACGTCATAACATCGCGCCCGGCCTCCGACGATCATAGAGACTCCGGCAACCATCTGGTCTGCCGCAAATCTCTATGATCAACATCCGGGGCCGGCGGATCCTGTCAACGACTCACCGATCGCACAGGTGAGTCGGTAGAAGCACCGGAGGGCGGGGGGACGTCCCCTCTCGCCGCCCGTAAAAACAACGATCAAACGGTAGAACAGACACCATGATCATTCTTATGGTGTAGGGAATCGCTGGCTGAAAATGCCGATATCTGAATGATGCCTGTAGCTGCAGGGATCATTCAGATATACCACCACAAAGCCGAGGACGTTATATAACGTCCACATTTAAAAAAAACGTCTAGTCTTCTGATCTTGGTTGACTTGATAACTGATATTTTAACCTCAACTAAAATGGCCTATTTGCATTATTTATTTGCGTTATATAATGTCCACGGTCGGCAAGTGGTTAAGACCTATGTGTGGAAGTGACGTTTTGATGTCTCTTCTGCCCTGCAATGGTATGGAGCCAGGTGGGGGGCATCTTTCCCTCACTCAGCACCATGCCAAGCAGGGGACAGGAATCGATAGCCTCTTCCGGTGGCTCCAGTAAGCGCCGGAGGGCACCGGAGCGCAGCGGGAAGGGGGCCCTCTCCTGCCACCGATAAAAGTGATCTTATGGTGAATCCGCCGCTGAGACCACTTTCATCGTAAAGCCACTGAAGAAGTGGATACCGGAGTTATGGCAGCGAGCTGCTGCCATAACAACGCTATTCCACTTCAAAGAGCCGCTGTATAGTGATGGTGGGCGGTCTGTAAGTAGTTAAATAACAAACATATCATACATACCTGCTCTGTGCAAGGGTTTTGCACAGAGCAGCCCCAATTCTCCATTTTTTGGTATCTTCCGGTGGTGCTCCTAGCTCCTCCTTTTAAGGGAGTGCCCCCACGGAGAGACCTGAGTCCTGTTGTGTCCATTGACACAGACAACAGGACTCAGCCCCGCCCCCGGCTCCCATGTCACTGGATTTGATTGACAGTAGCGGGAGCCAATGGGCCCTGCTGCTATTAATCTATCCAATGAGGACACGAGACAGTGGCTGGAGCTGCTTGGCTTGTGCTCGTCGCTGGAACGATTGGGTTCAGATAAGAAAAATGGGGGCTCTGGGGGGCAGCTGCAGCACAGAAGGTAGTTTTATTCTAATGCATAGAATGAGACCTTAGACTTTACAACTCCTTTAAATTTATTGCAGAAATGA